>NC_056728.1:791895568-791915568 GCF_019279795.1 Protopterus annectens | reverse complement strand
AGCACATGGACTATTAGGAAAGTATGTGAAGAGATAAGGAAATGTAAAAGCCATTAAAATTAGGTTTGGCATGTTTTTCTTCTTATAAAATTATATCTTTTGGGCTAATATAATTTTTAGATCTTTGAAAGTACCTTATCACTAACTCATCCCCAGGATGTCTGTAAGATGGTCTACTTATAAACACTAGTTTAGTTCATCTTGGCAGAGTGAATATTCATGCTTTAACAATTTTTACTGCCAATTCGACAAAGAAGTGGCAGTGAGCTAGTATGGCACAAGCTGCTAGCATATGGGCACTTGTAGTAGCCCCTGTTTATTATCTACCTATTTATTATTTACATCCAACCTCCCTTCTCTCATGCTTTCCTTTCATACTAAACCCAAATAACATGTTTTCATTTGTCAATAATTTTTGTGAAACACTATACCATGAATGTCATTAAAATAGGAATATATGTTACCCTGATAGGAGTCTATCCAATAATTCAGTCAACATGACAGCATATCCACAGTTAACTGGCAAGGGACAATACTGCAGCACTCAGAGTGGAAGGGGGTCATAAAATATATAGCATGGAAATGAGGCCCTTATGCAGGCAGATGGCAAAAAAAGAAATTAACCCATGACTTCCACACTTGAATGTTTCATATCAGTGCACTAGCAAGGGGAGGCACTACAGCAGTCAGTTAGACTGAGTCAAAAATTCAAAACATTTGGAAAATGAAGTATATTTGGTCAAAAATCCAAAGCATTAGGAAAATTAAGTATATTTGCAAGCTGCAAACATAAAAGTAATAAAACAGCATTCAACTCCTAGAAGAGATGTAGCTGGTTCTAACAGCACTCTGCACCAGTCCAATTAACTAACACCCCACCCATAGAACAAATTAAAAATAAAGGACTTCTACAAAGCTGTTGCAGTAACACCAATTGACTTCCTACAGACAGTAGGCAATCCATGTTCTCTACCCTCCTCTTCAAGTGAAGAGAAAAACAGAAAAGGGTCTATGATTGGGTACCTTGGCAGGAGCTAATCATGTCCTGCCACTGCTCTCTGTCCCCGATCCAAATTCCACTCATTTTTTTGTTAAAAAGAATATTCTTTCTTTTAGCAAACTGCTTGCTACAAATGTATATGCAGGTTTACACAATGTAAGGAGTGCTACAGTACTCTATTAAAATAAAAAATCTCTTTTTTTTTACATTTGAACTGTAGTTGCTACAGTTTATACTTGGCATGGAGTACTACAGCACTCAGGTTTTAATTTAAAAAATGTTTTAAACTGTAGCAAACTGCTTGTAAACCACACAATGACAACTATGCACATAGGTTTGGCTGCAAATGCAATACCAGCTGTTAAAAGCTGGTATGCATTAAACTGTGATTGTGATCAGACAATTGTGCAGCCCAGACACATTGTGCCTGGGTAGTTGCCCCCCTCACTTCACCCTAGATACAGTACTGACTTCCATGGGATTTGAATTACCAGAGCAGCGTATTGGTACAGTAGGATTTGTTAGATTACACTAAACCATCAAAGGAGTTTGCATAGTGGCAGTAGCTTTACTTTCTTTCAGATAGGAATGTGCAGTAAAGCCTAGCTCATTTGCATGACTGATTAAAGAGTGCTAAAGGAGTTTCTTATTTTTTGTCATAGGATGTGGAGTGATATTTTTCTTTGATGACTTCAAACTTTCGGTTTGTTTTTTGCCAGCTGCCACGCAACATACAAACATAGAACGATGATTTTGAATTATATGCTCATTCTTTGGCACGTGTGTTGTGTGTCTCTTTTTTGATAATAGTATAGTTTGGAAATGGCAGAATAGGGCAGACTAAGGTGAAAAGGTGAAACAAGTAGAGGGTATAACATAAAATGAGCAAATATGGAATGGGCATGTTGGATGTGTATAGAAGCTCATGCGTTCCATCTTCCTAGCAAAATAATGGCAGAAGAGCCCAGAAATATGTTCAAACTTACCAACTTCCTCCGCATAATGTATGCACTTATTATAGGATTGTTTACTTTCCAGGGAAATGAATACACATGAGCAGAATTAAACAAACTGATGTGCTCTAGACCAGTGTATTAATGAGGCATACCACAGAAGCCTTATTACAAAAAGTTAACTTGAAAGCATACTTCAGGAGAAAGTAACATGCGACAAAAGCATAACAAAAATACATGTACAGGGGTTAGGATACCTGCCTTTAAAAATAACGTATTTTCTAGACTAGTGTGATAGCAAGGTATACAGTGGAAGCACACATCAAAAAGCTTACTAAAAACATATTTGAGGGGAACAGAATACTAGATAGCAAGACAACTGAATTAGACTCAAATGATTCAAGCTCCTGCCTTTGGCACTGATATTCCGTAGACCAGGGCATTAGCAAATGAAGCTACTGAAAAGCTTACAGTGAAGAACGTCTGAATACAAACATTTCAGGGAGGTATTAGAACAAAGTTGAAGACTTAAAACTGAACAGTGAAAAATGACACAACAACCAACATGGGATTAAACTCATCTACCAGTGCATTGACAATGTACACATCACTGCATGAGAAGGCTGAGCTATGGAAGCTGTACACATGTATCATGTTTATCTTATCTTATATTTGTGTGGGCAACAAAAATATACCTAAACAATTCAAGACCCTAGCTTTGGCACTGATCTTCCCTAGACCAGGCATTAGCAAGTGAAGCCACTGAGGAAAGTATATTGTAAGTATCTGCATTCATGGATTAAAGGTAGAGAAAACAACATACCAACCAAAATGGGGTTAAAACCCATCTACCAGTGTACTGACAATATATTCATTACTGCATGAGAAGACTGTGCCATGGAAGCTATCATATACACACACATTGCCTTCACCGTATCCTATATATGCATGCTACATTATTAAAACATTACAATGATTTCTTTGTAGCCTGCTACAAGAATGACCTTTATGGAGTTACACATCAATGCCAAACTGTTACATACGTGTGATATGCTTACCATTATTCCATATATGTACTGCATGTGCTTACTGCCAGGTTTGGACCGTTTGTCAGAGAGGTGCAAGGTATGTCTCAATGGACTTGTGACTTAATCTGCCTAACCACTATTCTATAGAGCAGTGTATTTTCAATTGAAGCCACAGAAGTACTCATATAGCTGAAAGAAAACATACACTTCAAGGGAATTTTAGAACACAGTGGAAGTCTGAAAAATGATCATTGCTGAACAGCATACAACAATCAATTTATGCATTACTCTGAAACTGTTATATACATGTATTAAGTGTACCTTATGTTAGATTTGCATTGTAAGGAATTACTACAAGATATGGATTGCTTCACAGACTGCTACAAATTAGACCTCAATGGACGTGCGCCACTGTCTGCATACGTAATGATCTCCAAAGTAGTGCATTATTATTCGAAGCTACAGAAGAACTTACAGTGATGGAATCAGAAAACATGTATTTCAAGGGAATTTGAGAATACTGTGGAAAATGAAAAAAAGAACATTGGTAAGCAACATGTAACAAAAAAGGGTATCAAAACCCTCTAATGTATTGATAAAATACACATCACCTTTTGACTGCAAAGAGACACGGTAGGTGTTCAAATGAAAGTGTTAATTTCACCTTTTGTCACTATTGTTTGGTGTCACACATTGATGGTCACCTCAGCTGCATGAAGGATGGTAAGGTCTTAATGCACTTGAAGGCACTTTGTTAGTTTTCGCAATAGAAAAGGAAGTATCATATCTCTGTGCTTACATTTGTTGAGCAAAGTTGCTCTTTGCCAACTGTCACACATTGTATACTGCAGATAGATGGCCTTTCTTGTTTTACAAGCCCTTTTTGACCATGTGGGTATGATAATGTGTTTCTGATAAGAGTGAAACCTGTAAAGGGTATATGGCAGAGATGAAAAGAGCAGCAGGCACATAGGATGAGAAAAGGTGAGAGGATAAGGACTGAGCAGTATGGATGTGGGTGAAGAAGACACATAACTATCAATGGCTTCTGAAACCATGATTTTGAGACTGGTATGACACATAACACTGCATTACCAAGAGCAGCCACCAAAGCTGTATGATTTTAAGGGATCTTTAAGAAGACACATATCTGTGATATGTAGAACATTTGCAAAGCTGTTTCAAACAGTATGAAAGCCATTTGCTTAATTGCATTCTGGTCATTTATGCCTGCATGTGTTGTATTTGTTTTTGGACAAGGTAGAAGGTCGGAAAAAGGAATATAGAACCAAGATTAAAAGGGGAAGTTCATAGAGGGTGGCTAACCAGGTAAGCTTAGAAGAAATGATCTGTAAGACGTTTTGTTAGGAGCATACCTTGCAACCTTTTGACTCAGCAATGCTGGATGACACCATGCTTATAGTTCAGTTTGATAGTGACAAACACCATGACAAAATGTATACACTGATAATGGGTATGTTTCCTTTCAGGGAAAAGAAATACATGATTAGCAAGGTAAGACAATTACACCTGCATAGCTTTGACACTATCCTTTTGTCACCTACATTTTTCAAAGCAGAACATTATCAGGGTGTACTACAGAAAAAAGATATAGGGAAGGTGTTCTTAAAACATATATCAGGGTAATTGAACTCAAGATGATGATAAAAGATAGATGCACCTGTCCATATTTGAACCTATGCCTGGATCATTCATGTTCCCTGAATTACAGCATTAGTCAGGTATGCCACTGAAGAACTTAGAGGAAAGGCATTAAAAATAGTAAATTAAGTTTAGAGGAATGGTATTCAGTTGGATGCTGAAAACATATCCTTGTATAACAACATCACATCTTCAGGTGATTGAAACCCTGCACCCAGTGCACTTCAAATGGATTCCTCATATGTTATGTTAAGCCACAGAGGCCTTTATAGAAACATTGCTATGTTTACTGTATTTAACTATTGCTTAGTAGCATGCACCTATTCAAAGCTCATTTACATAACTACAATTTTAGCTCGCTTGAAAGATTTATCTCAGTTTTTGCCATAGGCTGGTAACTAGTATTCCCTATGCTCACACATGACTACATAGATTGCCTTATGCCACTTGTTGCACTGTGTTTTGTTCTGTTTATTTATGTCACAAACATAATTTAAATCTTTGGATCTAGTGGTTCAATGCTGTTAATTTTGTACCTGTATGACACTCGGGTGAATACGAGATCCTGGTGAAACATCCATCTGCACAGAGTATGAGCATGGTTATACCCCAATATCATATATGTTTATAGGTATAATGATATTAGTTGCATGTGTTGTTTTGGTGCCAGGCCATATATTTTCTTTTGGTGTGTTCACAAGTGTTCACAGGTGAAGCTTGGACTAGTGCCAGCACTGTGGAACTACCCCCATCTGATGTTGGGGGATTGTTCGTCTCTGATGATGATGATGGTAGTAGGGATGAGAAGACACAGTCAGAGGATTCAGAGTATGTACTGGACAAAGGGATTGTGACCCCACACATTATCTACTCAGACTATGGACATACTACCATCTGAGAGTGGGCAAGTTGATGCTGACAGTGTGGAACAGTGAAGTGTGTTGGCATCCTGTAGAGAGATACCTAAATCTGCCCCTAGCAGTTATAGTTCTGAGGATCCAAACAGAGAGGTTGGTACCAGTGTTCTTTGGAAGTATGGTTACCACCCTCTCCCTGAGTCTGCTGTATCAGTAGCAGAGGCTGTGTCATGGCCGACACACATATAGACACACATATACAGACAAACACTCACCCAGACACACACACACACACACACACACACACACACACACACACACACACACACACACACACACACACACGCACGCACACACACACACACACACACACACACACACACACACACACACACACACGCGTGCGCACGCACGCATGCACACACACACACACACACACACACATGCACACACACACACTCACACACACAACCATAGCCCTCAGTACATCGCACACTTCTGCTGACTCAGGTCCTTCCCAAATTAAACCACTCATACCACTTTTGACACTTTCTCTACAATCAGTTATTTTTTCCACCTCTGTGCTCCATGCACACACTTAGATGTGAAAGACATACACTCCTGTACTTGCATTTCCACCTGTGCCCTGCTGTTTATACATTGCTACTCAGATTGCCAGTGTGGCTAGCCTATGCATGGGTAATCACAGTCTGGTGTTGTATGCATCTTTTTTACTGTATATGTCTGCTTAGCTCTTGTGTAATTATAAACTTACTTATCCACCTGTGCAAATGATAATAACTGTGCCCTGTCCTTTGTTAATTCCTAATTGGGTTGCCTATTCCTAAAGTACAGCATGGACAGCCTACGCAAGGGTAAGCACAGCATGGTGTTTTTGTATGCACCATTTTGTATTGTATATGTCTGCTTAGACAGTGTAGAGTTATATACTCTTTTCTTCATCTGTGCAAATGACAGCAACAGTGCCCTGCCTTTTGCACATTGAAACTTTGGTTGCCAGTGTCTGATGCACAGTGTAGCAAGCCTTTGCATGGGTAAGCACAGTCTAGTATTTTTGTATGCATCATTTTCACTTTGCATATATCTGGTTAGCAAATGTATAGCTATGTTGTAAAACGTATCTGGTAAAGTGATGTACAACCTCTTGCATATGTATATTTCCTATAGCTAATGCAACACCTAATATTGCTGACTGCTTTCCCCTGCCTGACCACAAACATCTAATAATGTACAAATTTAATGTGGGTGCAGTATCTCTGTTCAACATTTAAACATTTCTGAAGTCCTCTGTCATTTTTTTTTTTTTTTGCCTTGTTATCATACACTTTGCTTCTTTATATATTCATTAGCATATAGCATGGCCAGCCATGTTATTTCTGTGGGTGGGTCATGTCGCTGTGTTTACTGAATTGCAGAAATCCTGAACATGGCTGCTTGGGGAGTAAAATTTGCTTAGTGCAAAGAGGTGAATGTTTATGAATTCTGCTTGTATTTGGATTGCAGAATGCAATTTTTCCCTACAGAAAGGCTATATCTGATTATCTAAGGGATGCACACGATAAAGTAAGAGCATTATCCTGGGTGATAAAAAATTTGCTGTATCAGTACTGCATCAGAAAAGGGCAACATTATTATATTGTCTTTAGAAGGATAAGCTTGGTATCAGCTTCCTGCAAGGGTTACATTTGACAGAAATGGATTTTATTAATTTGGTAAGGAATGCAACAACAATTAAGCAGTACAATTATAATTTAACTAGGACTAGGAAGACAAAAGTCACTGTATTACAATACTGAATGAAAATATATATTTACATTTGGATGATATCATGATATCAACACAGAATTTTAATAACTCAGAATGATAATTTGAACAATGTATTACCTCACTTGCTCTCTTTGAGCAAGTAGGGAGTATGGGCATGTCCATACTGAGGTAGGGTGTGATCCCCAGCTGGCAACACCCACTGCTCCAAACATTATCTGACCACCACAGGTGGGGAGACATGTCTTGATTAGGAGGGAAAGTTAGTGGTAAACATGGGTGTAATCATACAAATCGGTGATGGCAGCCCTTGGCTATGTATGTAGAAGAGTGTGCAAACAGAAATAGTGAGGTATAGGTGGTCCTTGCAGTGATGCAAGTGCTCATGTCACCAACAAGGACAGGAGCTTGGCTTTTAAACAAAAAATGCCTTTAGCTGTCAGGATGCTGTTGAAGGTATGATTTCTTTGATGTCTACCAGGATGAAATGCTCCACCCCCACAAACTGCTCAACCTAATGGGTCTGAGGGATAGCCGATATTAGAACACTTACTCCTCTAGTGACACACTGGGCTTAAGTTTAGTTGAGGGAGGCTTGATGGCTGACATTTAATAAGGGGAAAACATGTACAGATAATAAAGAAGGGATGCATTTATTATCTGGCAAGTGCCTTTAATATAGTCATGAATGCAAAATTAGACGTTAACTAATAATAGCATCTTTTTAAAAATCATACAGATTTGAGCAATTTGCAGTCAATTTTCTTCAAAAGGTAGATAAAAGTTAAGAAACTCAGCATTATATAAATGTATATAGTTTCAAATCATTAACATTTACAAGGACAGATTTTTATTCAACTCTCAAGCTTAGTGGACATTGTAATAGAACATGCAGGCCCAAAGATATGGTCGAACCACAAAGCAAATCATTTAAACGTTCTCCTGTCTTAAGAACAGGGACTGAATACTTCAGATGCAAGCAGAACCAGTTTGGATATTTATTCAAGAATATTGCGTAACTGCAATAATCACTTTTCAATTTAATTAGGCTGAATTTAAATATTTTTCCACGGAAAATTTAACAACAAAACTATATATGATGATAACACAAGAGCAAGAACTGATACAAGAATTAAGAAATATTAGATGCACCAACCAAGGTTAATTTCAACAAATATTACAAAAAGTTGATGTCACAAAAGAAAACTATACTTACTATATATATCAGAATATGAAGTAGACAACTTTACAAAACCACAGAGACTATCTCCTTAATCCTTAATTTCATAAAACAATTATGCAAAACAGAAGGGTAAAGGAAACTTAATTAATTGTGTGGCACAATAACCAGTTGTACACAACTGCAATATATATATATATATATATATATATATATATATATATATATATCTATATATATCTATATATATATATCTATATATATATATATGTATATATATATATATATATATATATATATATATATATATATATATATATATATATTGATATATATACACACACACATATGGATCTAGGACTCTCCATCGAACACTTGTTTCGACGAAACTTAAACCACCGTAAGTAAGGTACTTACAGTTGAAGTGAAGTGATAAAACAGTAAGTTAGTGAGATGATAAATGACTAATGCAGTTTAGCCTGGAGATGTGCATGAGCAGAGCCATTGTTGCTTAGAAAGACTCTTAGTAGATTTTTGAATTCAGTTGGATCAGCAGTGGCTATGATTGGCTGAGGGATACTATTCCAAATGTTGGAGATGTAGTTGGAGTAGAGAGAGTCACTGGCTTTATTGCTAGATTTAGAGACCTGTAGTAGAGATCTATGTGAGTATCAAAGTGGTCAGGTGTTAGTATAAGGTTGAAGCAGAGGTTGAAGAGCAGGGGTTTTATCAGGCTGGTGTATCAGTCTGTGAGAGAGTGTGAGTTGAGTGTAAGCTAAGTAATGGGATAGTTCTAGCCAGTTTAGTTGATGTAATGCAGTACAGTGGTGAGACCTGTGAAGAAAGTTGGTAGCAAATTTAACTATTTTTTTTAATCACAGGTTTCATGCCTAGCTAGATAAGTTTTGTTTATATTAGTAAAGATGGGAGAAGAATATAATATGGTGTAGAGAAGATGAGCTCCGGCTATTGCCTGTCTGGAGTTGTTAGTCAGGAAAGACTTGATTCTGTATTGTGATCTTAGTGTAGTATGTGTTTTCTTGAAGGATTGGTATACATGCATGTCAAATTTCAAATTGTTGTCAATTAGAACCCCTAATAATTTTGTTTGGGTAATGGCAGATATTATGGTGTTGTTGGATGAATGTATTTGGAATTGAGCTGGAGGATCTCCTGACTTGGTGGGGTGAAAGAGCATCAGTTTTGTTTTGGGTGGGTTTAAAATGAGTTGTGAATCAGATAGCCATGATTCAACTGCTAAGAAGGGCTGCTGTGTTGTGTTGATAAGTTGTTGGCAAGAACGTGCAGCACAGATAAGAGTACAGTTGTCTGCTTATTGCATGATGGAGGCTGGGGGAGTAGGAGTATGGAGACAGTTGGCAAAAATAGTAAGCAAGAGGGCCTAGGATAGAACCTTGGGGCACCCCCATGTTGATAGATAATAGTGGTAAGAGTTCTTGTTGCCATTTAACGGCTTGCTGTCAGCCAGATAACTAACTATGGAAACGTGCTAGAGAAGAATGGCTCGGTTGCAGAGCAGAAAGTTTTCCAAGAAGTTTCTGATGGGAAACAGTATCAAAAGCTTTGGATAGATTAAAAAAAATTGAGGAGACTAGCATCCCATTATATCTATAATGGTTCATGGTTTTAGTAAAATTTAGGATGACAGCTGTAGGATTGTGATTTGGGGGGAAACCATGTTCTGTGTAAGATAAGAGATTTTTATAAAGTACGCAGTTTAAGAGCTGCACTTGGATACATTTTTGTAATAGTTTGGAAAGGGGTGGTAATATAGCAATGGGTCTGCAGTTTGAGAACTCGGTACAGTTAGCCCCTTTGTTCAGAGAGAGAACATAAGATATTCTCCATCATAAGTTAATGTAGTGATCTGAGATAGATCGGTTTATCAGAATAGTGACGGGATAGGCAATAGCATCAGCTGCCATTTTTAGGAATTCTGAAGGTAGGTTTTTCTGCAGCAAGTAATTTTTATGGTTAGAGTTTGGACAGGTTTAAAGGTAAAGGTTTCTGTGGTGTCATTGGAAGTACTTGGGGTAAATGGAGGTGTGTTAATGTGAGACTTGGAAAGAGAGAGAATAGGATTTGCAAAGTAATTGTTGAATTGTGTTGCCATACCATCACCATCGGTGGTTGTTGAAGGGGTGTGGGTGGATGTTTGACCGGATTGAAGGAGTTTCTTTATGGCCAACCAGAATTTTTTGGGATTCTTGAGATGCTGTTGTTGTATTACAGTATAGTATGTTTTTTTTTGTCTATTTTGATTTGAGATTTGGCTTTATTACAAAGTTGTTTGTACAGTTCTAGGTTTAGATTTTTGTTGGAAAGCCAGAGTGTCCAGGCTTTGTCTCTATTTGAAAAGGTTTTTAGTGTCTTTTGTTAGTCAAAGTGCATAGCTATATTTTATTCTAGAAGTTCTACAAGGGATTAGACTGTTTAATATTTCAAGGAGGGTGGTGTTAAAACAGAGTACAGCAGTGTCAAGAGGAAGAGATATGAGTGCCAACCAACCATGGTGTTGTAAGGGTGAAATAAATGTTTGTGTATTGAAGTTCTTTTTGTTGTGAGTCTGCCAGAAAGAGGTTTGTCTCGGGGGAAGGGGGGGTTAAGCTGATGTCTAAGTAAGTAAGAAGGGAGATGGTCACTAATGCCATTGGGGAGGCAACCTAAATGGAAGGCTAGGGAAGGTTCGTTGTTTAGGATCCAATCCAGAATTGTTTCCCTTTTGGACACTTTGTCTGCTCTTGTTGTAGTTTGTATTACCTTTGTATAGCCATATAAGCTGAAGAAATGAGTGGGGCTGTCAGAGTTATAAGCATACAAATCAGTGTTGAAGTCACCCATTATGATGGTTTCTTGAGAGAAAGATAGAGATCTCCATTGTAGTATTTCTTCAGTAGTAATAGCATTGTTACCCAGAGGAATATATGTGGCAATAATTGTTAAATATTTATTGTTGTTGAGTTTGAGTTTGGTAAATAATTATTAAACATTGCTAAATTCAGGAATGTTTGGCTCAACAAGTTCTAAATTTAGGTTGTTTTTATACATTGTGGCAATTCTTCCTCCGCACTTATTGTTTCTGTCATGGTGATGTAAATTATAGCCTGGAGGGAGAATTTCATTATTCTTGATTTCTGGTTTTAGCCAGGTTTCGGTAAGTGCGGCAATATCAAAAGACTATTGAGATAGGCAGGCATGAAGTTTATGGATCTTATTGACTATACTCTGTAGATTCATGTTGATTAATAAGAGGTAAGAGCCTTTTGAGGAAGCAGGTATACCTGAACAGGGGCGAGAGGTAGGGGGTATGGGTTGTTCTTGAGCATGTGTGGGGCCAGGCTTAGGGTGGATATCACCACTGAGTGAGTTTTAGTTGTAAAGTGATGTGGAGTACTGATTTAATGAGCTTATTTAGGAATTTGTTATACCTGAGTAGTAAAGGAGAATTTGAATGAAGCTGGATGCATTTGTATGGGAAGTAGACTAGGTAGGTACTGTTACAGAGGTTGGGGACAATTTTGCAGTAAGTGGGTGAAGTTTGGTGGGGTTGACAATTTTTTACATTGTGGTAGGATAAATAGTTATGCAGTTGGGTTTGACAGAATGTTAAGTGGTAGCCAAGTAAATGGAGAGTGAAACTGATAGAGTATGATATAATTATTAGTTGTATAGTATAGGGAGAGGTTGACATTGTAAAGTAACCAAATGGTATGTAGTGGTAAATGGAGAATTAGTGGTGGTAAGGTTAAACAGGAAAGATGGGTGTGTTGGCTAGAGTAACAGTAGTGGAGGGGCCTGGTTGTAATGTGTTTTAGGAATGGAAAGAAGATATAGAAGTAAGAAGATGCAGACTTGTGTTTGGTGTATGTGAGTAATAGAGAGTAGATTAAGTAAAAAATGTACATTTAGAGGTGATTGGTGAGATAGGTTAGAAAGCAGTGGAGGTAGATATCAGTAATTTGCTAGTTAGGTATAGTGTGGTACTGAGTTAGTAGGAGATAACTGGTTATAGTATGAGGGATGAATGGAAATAGGAGGTTGTGTTTGGTAAAAGATAACATGAGAGAATGATGTGGGTGTGGAAAGCCTATAGTGGTGTTTTATTGGTTGACATTACGTTTGAGAGAGTAGTTAGAAGTAAGTTTGGGTATACTGGGGTGTGGGAAATGGGGGATGGGTAGGAGAGTGGAGTGAGCCCAAGTGTATCCATAAAAAGGGATAATATAATTTCTAGATATGCATTTGTTAAACACTCTGGTTAAAAGTTACAAAGGTGCATCGACAAGAATTACACAAAAGATTAGGTCAGAAAAAGTTGGCATCAAAAAGTTATTCTACCATGATGATGACAAAATAGTTATTCACAAACTTTGTACAGTAGAATGCAGATATTATAGGAAAATATGTAGACAGCACTCTGGCCTTTACCAATATGAGCCCAAGGTAGTAAGGAAATCATTCCATGTTGCCTAACTTATAAGTAAGGGTATGACATTCATTTCCAAGGAAGTTTTAGTGCCACTTTATTTGGCCCTTATCAGACAACATTGAGTATAATGCATGTACCAGACCAGACATATGCAACAGGTGGAATGCCCACAATGGTTCCTTACCAGGATAATCAAAGGTATAAACACATTGTCCTTTATGGACTGCCTTACACCCCTATTAATACACTCCATCTCCTGCAGGTTACCGAGAGGCAATCTATACCTGGTATACAAGGTATCCTTGGATTCTGATGGACGTTTTGCACATCTACAAGAAAAACAGCATCAAAACCTCACATGACCTTTTTATACAGCCTAACGTACCACCTCCTAATAAATGCCCATGATACATATGGGCACATTTGGGTTGGGTTGGATTCATGGCTAGGTTTATAAAGGTCCTGGTGGTTGTTAGCCCAGTATACACCTATGATCCTATGATTAATATAATGTGGCTAAACAGATGGAGAAATATTAACATTTTTACATTTCTTTTGAATAAAACAACTTAGTTTAACGTTTCTTTCAGAAAGTAGATGTATCCTTTCAGGTTAATTAAAGACTTTTTAATTAGGTCTTCATTATAACTACTTTTAGTCCTATTGTTTGGCACAGATGTTGAGAAAAAGCATCTTGGCTGCATTGTTGGTGGTCAAGCCCACTCTTTAAGGAATGGTGGCCAAACGTGTATCACATAATTGAAAATATATATGCATGCATATTATCTGGTTGTCCAATGTTACTCTTCTCATGGAAGCATGAAAGCTGTTAAAAGAACATCAAACTCTATTAGAAATCAAAAACATGGCCACCAAAATGCTTTTGCTTTCTAAATGGAATCAGATCAGTGGCCCATTTCCAGTTAAAAAATCATGGGGTAACTGTTGTGTTTTCTTTTATAGATAGAAAAGTTATTGCAGTGCTTTCTTTCTTGGAAGCACGGCCAGTAGATATTTGTCAGTGAGTATCTATGGATAACCACACGAGTGGAGGTAGAAGGGACACTGACACCTGTATAATGACTGTTTTAGTGAATACTGATACAGCACAGTAATTTCTCTGAACAAAACACCTTCACCTCTAAGGAGCTTTCCACTTTCCCTAAGCTGTCCTACCATGAAGTTAATATATGCAGGTATTAGGAATGTTTGGGGTATCCCTTAAAATAGGAATTACATTGGTGCTCTCCCTCACAAAAAGAGTAGGTATGGCCCTCCAAAAACAATACTTTGAGGTTAGCTGAAAGTGATTTAGTTTCATGTGTTGTCACTCAATGAACTTAGCCTTGATTAGTCCACCTGCACCCAGAAAGAGGGAGAAAGGGGTTATTTTTATTCCATTGTTGTTTTTTTAGTTAGGACAGAAAAAGAATACTATATACACCAAAGGTTGGTTATCTTGGAAATGCATACTAATTATAAATGCTATTTTGCGAGTTTGAATATCTTTCTATAAACTGATGATAACCACAGTTAAATTATTTTATACTGTAAAGTCAATTCAAACTGAAATTTTCTTATTATAGTAAATCTAGTTGAAGCCCAGATATGTGATTTAAAGACATCAGCAACAACATTATCTGGTCATGTAATATATTGACAGCAAATTCCTTTTCACCTTCATTTTAACTGGACTTGTCCCATCTACTGAATAACTTTTATATCTTGACTCTGGCAGCTTTTGCCATTTTCGGTAGGTCATCACAGTTCATAAATTTGGGAATTATGATTGTACATTGATGTACATGTTAAGTATTTGCCTTATAAATGGTTAAACATGCAAGTAGACTTGACCTATGTATTTGTTTCAAATCATTCTCCTGCCATTAGTTTTAGTTCATATTTTGTATATCTCCATGGGAGAGGATTTCGACCATTGTCAGGTGACCTCTGTAATCAGGTCTGTATTCCTGGGGCAGACTACCAAACTATTTTAGTAATTAGTCATGCCACAGCTGTCAGAGGATGGTAGTGCTTGTTTCATTTTATTGAAATATGAGAGAACTGTTACAGTGGTTACTATCTAAATGATAAAAGTTATTTCTGCAGCTATTTACTGCATCTTTCTTCAATGTGTCCAGGGTATTTGTTTTTGCTTTGTTATCCATGTTTCTCTTTTTTTTTTTTTTTTTTTTTAGGCTGAGGTTGTAACCCTCAGCTGAAGAACTTACTAGATCTTATTATGCTGAATCACATATATAATGCAATTCAGAATAGCTGTTTAACACTTCTTACCCATCCATGCTCAGTCTGTGTTCCTTATTCTATCTCCTCCAGATAAAAAGTGGGACAGGACGTATGTTTACTTCAGCTATTTAATGAAAACTTGCGCTGTATCTGTATCTTATTTTTAACAGGATACTGCCTACCAGCAAATAAGTACTTAGGACCTGACAAACAAAGCAAAGACACCTGGTGAGTATGAAAACAGAATGCATAGCAGTGTTGCAATGTTATCCTAGGGTGATGCCTATAAGAAGTATAAGAGACATAATTGTAAATACCACAGTAAAGAACATAATGTGTGACTTCATGATACATATAATGAATGATAAAACTTGAGGTAATAGCAGTAAAGCATTATTTTCAATGGGGCTTTGCTGCCCTGCATTCCCTGCAACCCTATTACTTATATTTGCTAACTCCAATATTAGAACGTGTTGGAATAGTATAAATACTCCAAGATACTGAAGCCTCAGACTTAGGATAAGCGTCACATAACCACATGTTCAGTTTTTCTCTTCTTAAGAGTGGCAATCCTTGGAAAGTAATCAGGCTCAAACCTAGTGCTGTGTATAGTAACTCAGAAATTCTTACTGGGTCAGATATCAAAATAACACAACTGAAATATCAAACACACAAAATAACATAAGCATTAAATGCTGTGTGACAAAAACATCACACATAAGCTATGATGACATGGTATTTTACATTGAGATTGTGCATACTTTCACTCCTGAATTGAGAGCTCTGCCCCCACATTACCAGGCTGCATAACATATTAACTTCAAGGTCATACAAACTAAGAGTTACAAGAAAAATAAGAAAAAAAATAGAAAACTCAGTTTCTCTTAACCAACAATTCTCTGATTACAGAAAAAGTAAATAGTAACTGTACATAAACAAAGCAATAGCAAATGCAAAAAAAAATCTTTTAGAGAAACAAGTAAGTTCTGGTTAAATGCATTAAGTGACAAACAAAAGAGATACCACTAAGGGATGACTGGGAAGCAAAGAGATTTTAACCAGATAAATACAACAGGGCATGGATATGCACTGATGATACTTATTATGTTGTTATGATTAAGGCATCTTATGGGGCATAAAGCCTATAGCTTCACCAGCAAATCCTGTGATGGTACTGAACCTACAGAAACTTAGGAAACGCTTTTTCACCCTCTCTGATGATTCCCAAGTATGAAATAAATAAATAATTTAATAAGATAAATTCATGGAATGGAATCTGAACAGACTAGCAATATGGTATATGGTTCAACAAAGTGACTATAATATGCACATGCCCAGCTTTTGTTTTACTGTGGGGATACAGAGGTATTACAAAGAACATAACTTACATTAATAGCCTTTAGATGTGCCTCTGTTTAATGTCAATGGCTCTGAAATTGTGTTATTTGTGACTAGTTGGGAGAATCATTTTGTAGGATGAAAGTTAGGTGACCCCTGAGGCAGGGTGCTGCATCAACTGAACTGCAAGCCCAATAGCTTAAAAACAGCAGCACTGAAGGATGGGATTTTGTGAGAAATGAGCACTCCCTGCAGCATGGGTCTTCAGCATGTCATAGAACGCAAGAGGTCAAGCAGATCTGTCATGTTTCCAGGCAATGATAAACAGCCTAGGGAACTGTGAGGGATACCAGCATATGGAATAGCTATGAAGGCTGAAGTACCAAGTAGGAGAGCAGCAGTCATGTGCAGGAATCTGGGAAATATTGCTGGGAATCCTTGTCATTGTGTACAACACAACTACATGGAAAGTGTCAGAAGGCTATATATTCAATCTAGAGAAAAGCATTTCTAATTGCAAATACTAGGTGTATGTAATAAAGAAGTAGAAAACATGTAGATGAAAGGCAATTACTACACAAAACAGTGATGGCAATGAGCTGCTAAAGTCAATACCTCAGTGACCACCCCTCCAGTAGCTGCTGTCCAGAAAAAGATAGCTGACAGGGCAGTGATAGCCACAAATGCACTCAGACACATCACCCAAAAAGTTGTGTGAAAGGCAAATACCAAGGCCATACATGACTTGTCATGTCATGCAAGACTCCTGAAGCTGATCATTTGGTTCTGGCAAGTCGCCAGGGTAAGCAATGCTGTTAGAAATTTTCACTGATATGTATCTACTGTTCATTGGCTACTTCATTACATCACACCTAAGCAGTATGAACAGATACTGTTTGTCCTATCACTAAATACTGACCTCTGCAAGGAACACTAAAGACTTGTGTAACCCCTCCTACAATGGATGAGGTGTGCTGGTATCTGTACCCCCTGCATGGAGTGATCGGTCTTGGGGCATCATGACCCTAGTGTACAACCTCATGGACTGCAGAATGTAAGCAGCCTACAGAACCATGTGCGCTATGGTGAAAGGTATCACACAGGAAAGGGAAACATACACTGGTTCAGGAGTACATTATGGCAGTCTTTGAGAAGGTAGCAATCAAGATGCTAGGAAGGCACATCTATGGACTGTGCTGAAGGACTGCATTTTCCACTATGCTCAACTCATTTGGAAATAATTGTACTGGTACCACCTGGGGCACCATTATGGCACAGATGTTATCTTTTCCCTCCACATGTGGATGATGATCAATTTGACTTCCTACCAGTAGACATTGTAAATACGGCCATTGTGAACACTGGAAGTGCAGTCCTGGACATCAGCTTCAAGCATTTGTGGACCACCACAATTTCAGAGTCATTGCCATTAAACAGAGGTACATCTAAAGGCTATTGACCTAAGTAATGTTCTTTGCAATATCTCTGTATTCCGCATACAGTAATGGCTATGAGCTTCAAATTTCAACACCCACTGCACAAGAATTACACCTCCTGCAAAGGAGACATATAGTTACTACTACCAGCATACACCCTCATGTTTTGAAATGTTAGATAGGTTTGTATATGCACAACACAAGCAACCAGGTCAGGGTTTTGGAGGTGCAGGTCAGGAAAACCCAATGTAAAAAATGCTTTATTGGTATTACAGTGAGATTCGGCATTTGTATAGTATTATGAAATCATGCATCATTTTCTAAGGCTGCCCCCTAGTTGGATCCCTTGATCTACCACAGGTGCTTTCCACAGAGAGAAACTTAAAGGACTCAGAGTTGGAGGCACTACTGCTTGTGATGCCAGCTACACCACTAAGGGGAGGGGGTATATTTTCAGGAACCATTGGCTGAGTGAATTCTTGCTACACAGAAGTGAGTATATTGCTGATAAAGACTTGCTGAAAAATGTAGCACATTCCTGCCAGCTGTAACTACACCAGGTTTGCAAATTGAAGACAACATGTAGAAATTGTGTAGTTAAACACCCACGCCTTAGAAAAGTAAGACATGCCTTGTGTTTCCTGCCTGTGTGACATTTACACTTACACCTACAAACAGCCTTTGCAACTGTTACAGCTGCTATGTCATCTACACCCACCTGCATCTGGACCTCCCATCTTGATTCCATAAACGGGCTGCATGACTTCAGTAAAAGGTCTGTATCCATGCTATAAGAGCTTAAACGTCTTGGAATATGCTACTCAAAAATGCCCCTAAACAAAATGATGACTTCGGCAAGAGCTATCATAGGCCCATTATTTAAAAGGGTTAACCATTAACACATTAACTATTGCTCTAACGTTATCACTCTTTACTTTACTTGGTTAGACACCTGTTTGGGCTGGGAAAACAAATTCTTTATTGTTCTGTCTATTCCAAGCTGGTTAAGATTGCTTTTCAGATTATCATATCACTTCAAACTAAGGATACAGTACATAAGTATAACAAGTTCTTTTTTAGTGAATAAGATTGTTTAATGAAGTTTCAGGATTACATAATGCCAGCTTGCTGTTCATATCTGCATTCTTCTTTTTCTGAATTATACTTCATAAATTAAAACATAAGTTCTAGAGAATATAACTTTTACAGATTTAATTAATAGTTTAGATTTAATTAAAAGTGGCATGGACTTACTTTCTCTAAGGTGTGGGTGTTTAAACTACATAATTTCTACATGTTCTCTTAATTCTGAACCAAACTTAATTTTATAATTCTTTCAGTTATTTGGCATTGTATACTAACAATGGCATGCACTGTGTTTTGAAGGTAATGTGTTACTGTTTTGCATGAATATATAGTCTGACTGAGAAATACTATCCCCGGGATTCATGAAGCTCGGCGCAAGGCCGGTGTAAGGCTTGCACCGGCGGTGCAGTGAATAGTCGGCGTAGCAGTGCCATATGCATAGTAATGAGTGCGCGCCGCAACCACAGACACGTGCGTAGGGCACGTGAGCGAGCCCAAGTAGGATGCGTCCAGAGGCGTGGCTAAGCCGGCAGGCGATGAGCAACCTAAAGTGCTGACTTCCACAGGCCACCCGTAATAGTAACCGCACCAGCCAGGGCCCGTGGAGAATGAAACGTACGCAGAGTATGCAACATAGTACCCGTCCCAACAAAACGGAGAACCAAACACAGCCCACGAAGCTCTAAGTGTACCCGTCCAAGGAACAAAGGATACGCGTAATACCGTGTCCGTCCCGCAATGCACTGTCAGTGGGCATACCCAGTGAAGGTGTACCGCAGCATGTCAGCGCGCCGCACCGACATAGAAGTAGCGACATGGGCATGGTCACTAGGGTTACCACCTGTCCCACTTTGCTAGGGACAGTCCCTCTTTTGACAGTTGTGTCCCGCAAAAAAATCGAAAAAATGGCAAATGTCCTGAGATTTTAGGACAAAAATATTTCCTCTATTTACCTTAATAGTAGCATAAAACAATTAG